>NC_048595.1:19871950-19901035 GCF_003668045.3 Cricetulus griseus | reverse complement strand
CCTGCCTCTGCATCCCGAGTGCTGGGATTAAAGGCGTGCGCCACCAATGCCCAGCTTAAATTTTTTTTTTAACAGATAGGGTTTCACTGTGTAGTCCTGGCTGGCATCACAGAGCTCTGCCTGCTAAAGATGCCGTGTCAAAGTGCTGGGGCTAAAGGTGTGCACCACCACACCCAGCCACACTGAATGTTAGTAAAGTTCTAGCTCAGAGAGCTCCAGCACTTGGGAGGAAGGCAGAACTCTGTGAGTTCAAGGCCAGATTGCTCTACATAGTGAGTTCCAGGACAGCCAGACCTTGTCTCCAAAATTTAAAAAAAAAAAGTGGCTTTAGGAGAGAAAATGACCAGGTGCATCCACGCAGGTAGCCTGCTGGTTGTTGGGAGGGCGGGCTGTAGGAGCTGTGTGTCCAGAGCTCTGGGCACTCAGCAACAAGGCTTTCCCCATCCTCCCATGTCCCTGTGTTGCTGTCAAGTGTGCCACTGAAGTCACACTGTGCTTGCCACCCTCACCTTCCTCGTCTGCAGAGCAGCGAGCAAACCTTTGAGATGAGAGAGGGTGTTCTTTTTCTTGGCGTGTGGGAGGCCCTCTCACCCCCACCCAAGCGGAGAGGAGGAGAGAAGTGAAATTTCAATGGGAAACTTGCTAGAAGTGGGTTGGAGTGGGAGAGATCTGACCTTTCCGATCAGCCTTTTTCTTTTGGTGTGGTGGTTGAACCTGGGGCCTTGCCTGTGCTGATCGCAGTCTCTACCACAGTCACATCCCCCCGAGCTCTGATCTTTGCCGACCCTGTGACTTGAGGTAAAGCGAAATCTCTGAGCCCACTTCCTGATTTGCGATACTTTTGTTAAATGGTTGCTAATTACATTAGCCATTGCTTTTATTTTCATCTTTTAGCTGTTTAAAGACTTCTGGGTACTTGCACAGTTGAAGCCTAGCCCTGGCCAACTTTGCAACCTATGTTTTTTAGTGTTCAGAAATTTCATTTTCCCTATAATCATTCTGAACGGGGGGGATTGAAAGCCTTGGCTTTTCTCTCTGGCTCAGTTTTTAAGGAAGGGTCTAGGGAAAACTGTGACCTACTCCAAGGTCCACAATGAAGAAATAGTTTCATCTCGGAGGTAATGGCATTCATACACATCCTGGAATGACAGGGACCTAGAGCCAAGAGGCCCCAGCTGTCTCCTGGGAGCAGCAGCTTGTACACAACCTGCAGCTGGGTTCCGTCCTCTCCCTGTCAGCCCCCACCTGCTTTTCTTCATATGCAGGCAGAGAAGTCTCGCTCAGCACCGGCAGGGCCTGGGTTATTCCTGAGTCATCCATTGCTCGCTCGCCCTGTGGGCTTCTGCAGCTCTCCTCCCTCTGCAAATGTCTGAGTCAGATGAGTCTTCCCAAGGTTGTCTGCACACACCGCACTGGGCCAAACCGTCTCTTTAGATGCCAATAAACATCAACTGATACTTTAGTCAGCCCGTGATTATATGTGGGTATTTTTAATCTTACGGGCTAATCTAATTTTAACTGGACTAGGTTTTGGCTTGGCCTGGATCGGTGGGCTGCCCCTGTTCTCTGGAATCATGCTGATTTCGGTTCCTTCCCCCTAAAGCGCATCCAACATGTAGGACTGGTTTTTGTGTTTATTGGGCCAGTCTAAGCCCTGAATCTAATATTGCCTGTCAGGAGTCCCCGGACTATGGATTACCCCTGTGCTTTCCAGAAATACATGTCCTCCAGTGCTTGGACTGAGGGCTAGGGTGAAGAGTTCTGTTCCTTCCCAGGCCTGTGGGGGCAACTTACCTCTCAAACCAGAGTGGCTCGTCTATAATGAGAGGAGTCTGTCTGAGACCAGCTCACTGAAGGAGGAGGGATGACATCACAGTTTTCTGTGAGACAGCCCAGAGGTTCACCAAAACGATTAATAGCTAACACCACTTGCATAGCCCTTACCGCATGTCGGGGAAAGCTTGAGAAGGCTGTCTTTTGGGCTGGCCAGCCTGAAGAAGAGACAAGAGGCATACCAGTGGCAGTCTGCTTGCAGGCTTTTAGCTTGTGGTCCTCCAGGCACTAGGAAAAGTAATGCTGGGCCCTGTTCAGTAGGCACTGTTCAGGCCTGGACGAGATGAGGCAAGACGTGACAAGGAGTGCATATGTCTGAGGGCTGGGTAGACTCCTGGCGGAGGGCAAGGTGAGAGGGAGTAGGCAGTCCCAGAGGGCTGCTGTAGTGGAGGAGGCTTTCCAAAAAGATGAGGTGGACCTGAGCGGAATCTTGGCGGGAATAAAGTAGAGCGACATTCTGTACTTAGAAACTGGCCCCCTGAGGGCGAGCACGGAGCCCCTTAAAGACAGGACCTGTGTGCTAGCTGTCCTTCCCACCTTTGATCTCTCTCCTTTTCCTTTCTTTCTTCCTTTGTTATGGTCCCAGCAGAAGCCAGAAAGCCTGCTATGTACCACTTTGTGCATTCTGTTTCTGGCACACAGAAAGGGCTCTGTAAATGTTGGGGGATGAGTGAAGGAGCACATGACTGACTTCCTGTGGAGATAAGGTCCATACAGAGACTGAGGTACACTGGAAACCGGGTTGCTCAGCTTTTTGGTGGCTGCTGAATGGTAGACCAGATAGTTAGTGACAGTGAAACTTACAGAGCCATGCTTTAGGTGTCAGTGGCGTCTAAGTGACACTGTGGTCACTGCCCCGTCTGCAAGGGCATCTGCTCTGGACTGGGTGGGGTGTCTGTGGGAGGATCTGGGTCTGTTTGGTCTGCCCTCTATGTGTGAGGAGAAGTGAGCTACCAGAACCTCCACAGGGAGCTTTGAGAGCTCTAATTGAATTAGGCTATTCCTGAGAAGATTCCTCAAGCCATAAACTGCACTATGGCTAAATTAATGAGACAAGTGGCCATAAGCCACAGAAGAAGGCATCTTGTTAATTTATAGTCATACCTGGACAGGCCTAGTTATGGCTCTTCTTTGTATGTGGATTGGGTGTGGACTGGGGCCAGAATCTTCCTTTTGCTGCAGATTTATTTTTATACAAATAAATAAGAACAGTATAATAAAACCCAACAACAGCCCAAGAGGTCATCAAAGTAAGAAGTGACAGTCTCCCTGCTTAGCCCCTGACTGCTCTCATTTGTTCTCCCAGATGGTGCTACTATCAGCTCTGTTGTGCATCT
This sequence comes from Cricetulus griseus, assembly GCF_003668045.3. Classification (NCBI taxonomy): domain Eukaryota; kingdom Metazoa; phylum Chordata; class Mammalia; order Rodentia; family Cricetidae; genus Cricetulus; species Cricetulus griseus. The sequence goes on along the minus strand of NC_048595.1, from coordinate 19,897,865 downwards.
TTTGCAGAAATTCTCCATGACTATGTGAGCTTATGTGTGCATCTAGGGCAAATTTAGTTTTCATAAAGCCGCTTTGTGGCTCTAGACTGTGATGTGGGACTTGACCCCGAGCACTAACTCTGCCTCTTTTCTATATAAGTCGTTTTGCTTTCTCAGACTTTCACTTCATTCTCAATTTCACTGTAAAAGGCTCTGTTGGGGCTTTCTTTCTTTCTTTTTCTTTGAGACAGGGTTTCTCTGTGGCTTTGGAACCTGTCCTGGAACTCGCTGTAGACCAGGCTGGCCCTGAGCTCACAGAGATTCACCTGCCTTTGCCTCCCTAGTGTTGGGATCAAAGGTGTGCGCCACCAATGCCCGGCATCTGTTGGGGCTTTCTAATTGGAAGGCAGCCCCTGCTTGGTTGAGGCCTAGGCAGACTGAAACACTTGGTAGGGAAATTCTGCAAGGTTCATCCTTTGTGGGTGGGGTCAGGTTTCCCTTAGAGCCCCAGCTTCAAAGCACACAGGTCTCATGGATTGGTTCACAACCATCTCCAATTCCAAGATTAAAGAGAAGTGTAGCAGTGTATAAGGGAGGAGGCACAGGCAGGGAACTGTATGGTCCAGGTGAATGCTGGAATCCAAGAAGAGATGAGAGAAAGGAGTTTCTGGAAGGAGCTGGTGTGGAGAGGTGACCAGGGCACAGCCTCTCAACTGGGAGGCTGTGCAGCTGAGTGTGGTCATGAAGCTTGGTAAATTTGGTCACAGTGGGTCTCCAAAGGTAACACCGAAAAATTAATTCAAAATCCAATGTGTGATCAGCCCAGGGTGTTTCTCCAGTGCTCCCCTGTTTGCATTGTGCAACCTCACAAAAGCCCTGCTTTGGCCCTGGGCGTACAACACCTCCATTCTGCAGTGTGCGTACAGTCCTGCCACAGAAGTCATCAGACACTGTTTGGAACATTTTGGCTCCGATTCTAGACTATTATGTCATTAATTGTAGTAGTGGTGGTTTTTCTTTCTGTTTTTTTTTTTTTTTTTTTTTTTTTTTTTTTTTTTTTTTTGAGACAGGGTCCTAATGTAATCCCAGGCTATTTGCAAACTTACTCACTGTGTATCTGAGGATGACCTTGAACTTCTGATCCTGCTGTTTGTACCACCCATAAGTGAAGGAGTTAAAGCATATGCTGCCACACCTCAGCTGGCTTATGAGATGCTAGAGATGAAACCCAGGGCTTTTCTGCATGCCAGATATAGCATTTATTTTTCTATTGCTGTAATAAAGCACCATGATAAAAAATGACTGACTTATAGAGGAGGCTGGAGTTCCATTCCCAGCACCCCCATGGTAGCTCGCTACCATCTATAACTGTGATCCCATGTAATCCAATGCCTTGCTCATATACATTAACAAAATGACTTATACAAGAAAGAGTTTCTTTTGGCTCCTGGGGAAGGATCCATAATGGCAGGGAAAGCATGGCAGTAGGCAGGCTAGAACAGGAGGTTGAAAGATCACATGTTCAGCCACACATAGGAAGCAGAGAGAGCAAACTGGATGAAATTTCTCTGTACAGCCCTAGCTGTCCTATAGACCACACAAACTCAGAGATCCACTTGTCTCTGCCCCGCAGTGTTGGGATTAAAGGTGTGGGCTACCACCTCCAGGCCAGGTTATGAACTCTCTCTCTCTTTTTTTTAAGATTTATTTATTTATTATTTATTATGTAGACAGTTGCATATCAGAAGAGGGCACCAGATCTCATTACAGATGGTTGTGAGCTACCACGTGGTTGCTGGGAATTGAACTCAGGACCTCTGGAAGAGCAGCTAGTGCTCTTAACCTCTGAGCCATCTCTCCAGCCCTTTTGTTGGCTTGTTTGTTTTGTTTTTTGTTTTTTGTTTTTTTCCAGACAGTTTCTCTGTGTGACAGCCTTGGCTGTCCTGGAACTTGCTCTGTAGGCCAGATTGGACTTGAACTCATAGAGACCCACTTGCCTCTGCTTCCTGAGTGCTGGGATTAAAGGCATACACCGTCACTGCCAGGTGGAAAATTTTATTTTTATCTTGTTATTTATTTGTGTGTGTGTGAGTATATGTCACCTATATGTGGGTGTCTGTAGAGGCCAAAAAAGGAGTCAGATCCCTTGGACCTGGAGTTACAGGCAGTCATGACTACCTAATGTGGTTGCTGAGAGCTGAACTCCAGTCCTCTGGATGACAGCAGTGCTTAAGTCACTGAGCCAGCTTTCTAGCCCATCTCCCATCATTTATTTGTTTGTTTGTTCATCCATTCACGGACTCACATATTTATTTATTTGCGGTAGTGTCTGACAGTGTATCTCTGGCTGACCTGGCACTTATCGTGTAGTCCAGGCTGGCTTTGCATTGGTAGCAGTCCTCCTGCCTCAGCCTCCCTAGTGTTGAGATTACAGACGTTAACATACTCAGCTAATTGTAGTGTTTTTACTATGCATAAAATTTTTTCTGTTCTCATAGAAACATAATGGTTTAATTATGGGAAACAAAGACTTAATATTTCCCTATTATTATCCCTCAGCATGTAAAGTAGCAGATTAGTACATCTTTGGATTGTATTGTGGTACACTATTTGATTTTGAAATTGCTGTTTGAGTCGTTGATTTGCATTTCATTTCTTTTTTTAAAGAAGAAGATAGTCTAGTGAATTTTGGCCAGGGATTAGGATAGAATTTCTAACAATTGCTGAAATGGCCCCAAACATCAGGTTATTCTGCCATTTTATGTCACACATAAACTTATTTGCTCACTTAAAAAACAATTTAAAAATCACATTTGTCCATTTGCATGTGGGTGCATGTTTTGGTTGCACACAAAGAGGTCAAAGGACAATCCACAAGAATCTGCCTTCTTCCTCCATCATGTGGGACCAGGGGATGGAGTCAGGCTTGGAGGCAAGTGCTTCCACCCCCACTGAGCCATCCTCCTCACCCCAAGGGTTAGCCCAGGCTGGACTTGAACTCATGAACATCTTGCTTCTGCCTTTTCAGCACATCCCTCCTACTGGCATGTGCCACCACAGCTGGTGGTACTGTATATTTGTGCATAGCAGCATCCTTAGCATTGACATTACAAAATTAAAGTATTGATCAACCCAGAAAAACATTGAAGATGCTCTGCATCCTGTAGTATCAAATATTCAGTCAGAATTTAATTTTATATATATATATAATCACCAGATATCCCATTAGTATGTAAATTTGCTTTTTTATCTTTATTAAATAGTAAAATCACATGTATAATACTAAACAAGTTTCTTAAACTTGTTTTTATTCCATGTGTGAGTGTTCTGTCTGCTGTTTATGCACACTTGTACGCCTGGTGCCCTTGGAGGTCAGATAATGGCATTGGTCCTTTGGAACTGGAGCTGCAGATGGTTGTAAGGCACTGTGTGGTTTCTGGGAATTGAACCCAGGTCCTCTGGAAGAGCGGCCAGTGCTCTTAACTTTTGAGCCATCTCTCCAGCCCTCTTGGTTTTTTTTTTTTTTTTTTTTGGTTTTTCGAGACAGGGTTTCTCTGTGTAGCTTTGGAGCCTATCCTGGCACTGGCTCTGGAGATCAGGTTGGCCTCAAACTCACAGAGATCCGCCTGCCTCTGCCTCCCGGGTGCTGTGATTAAAGGCGTGCGCCACCAATGCCCGGCTCTCTAGCCCTCTTAAAATAAATTTCTTTATGACTTATTATCAGTAAATGTTTTGCTTTGTGTGACTTTTATATATTTATATACCCAGGCTTAACATAAATTTTTCTTTAGTCAATGAGTTACAATGGGAAAAGTTTCTTTTCTTTTTATTAATTAAATCTTTTCATTTATTTTACAAGCCAACTGCAGTGTCCCTTCCCTCTTTTCCTTTCTGTTCCCTCCCCCCCTCCTTTCCTCTGCCCCACCCCCTATCCCCTCCTCTTCTGTTTCTGTTCAGAAAGGGGCAGGCCTCCCATGGGTGTCAACAAAACATAGCATATCAAGTTGAGGTAGGACTGTGGCCCCCCCTTTGTATCTAGGTTGGGCGAGGCAACCCAGTATGAGGAATAGATTCCCCAAAGCCAGCCCAAGCATTAGGGACAGGCCCTTATCCCACTGCTAGGATCAGGCTACAGATAGACCAAGCTACACAACTGTCACATGTATGTAGAGAGCCTAGGTGGATCCCAGTGGGAAAAGTTTAAGAAGCCTTGCTCTCAGGGAGAAAGGAACTTTCTTCAGGAGAGGTTGTAGTGGACGGAGTCTAGTCTGGGTGGAAGAATGGACAGGCTAGCCTGCTGTCCTGGGACTGTCTGTGGAGACCAGGCTGGCCTCAAACTCACAGAGATCCGCCTGCCACTGCCTCCCATGTACTGGGATTAAAGGTGTGCGCCACCACACCTTTCCATTTTATAGCTGGACTGTCACAGGGAGAGAAGGCCAGTAATAGCCACAGGTTCTAAAGACTAAGTCTTGTACTATGAGGAATTAAAAAAGGGTAAAGGCTAAAGGGCTGCTTGTCTGGGAAGATTCCTTGGTCACTGGTACCTGATCCTGAGATAAGTGGGGTTTACGTGGGAAACTGTAGAACCTCTTCAATGCAAGAAGAATGAGCCTGTCCGGAGTGGGTTGTACCCCGAAGGAAGAGAAGGGCACATGACAGCTTAAGTAGTGAAAGCCTTTCTGCCCTGGGAAACAAAGTGATACAACAGGCTCCTCTTTCACTGGGTCCTTGCCGGCCAGGTTGCCATGGTGAGCCCAGATCACACCTTAGGTGTGACTCAGTCCTCTCGCTCTTTTCCTTAAAATGCTTGGGGCCCAAGCAGGCATCTCAGACCCTGTAGGAGGAGGCAGCCGCCATGGAGACAGGCTGAAGGGAAAGCCTCAGAAGGTGGTAGTCTTTGAGGTCACATGCTAGGAAGCCTGGCTGGCCTCTGTTGTCCTAGACCAGGACTCCTCTTCTCTGTTCTCATCTTGCTTCTGGAAGGTACAAAGAATCTTTTCATAGCCTGTGGCTCCCAGCCCCAAAGGGAAAAGAGACATTTTGATGTAGTCCCCTCATTGTCCAGTTGAGGCCAGGGATGATTGGCCTTGGGCCACATGTGAGTTAATGGCAGAGACAGGGTTCTTTCCTCCTGTTCTTTTAGCTAACACAGGGCTGTTAGTTCTTTTAACTAACTAGGCAGTGGGTTCGGAGGAGGGGCTATAATTTATTTTCCCAAGGGGACCCATTAAGCCTAAGGAAGGGTGGTGTCCGGCTGGGGTAGGACCTTCCAGGAACCAGGAAACTCCTGTGTCCTGGCCCTTACCCATTGAATCTTTTAGATTGTGCAGTAAATCACAAGCCATTGCTGAGCTAAAGTGTTCTGGTTTTTTTTGTTTTTCAAGACAGCGTTTCTCTCTGTAGCCTTGGCTGTCCTGGAACTCACTCTGTAGACCAGGCTGGCCTCGAACCCACAGAGATCCGCTTGCTTCTGCCTCCCAAGTGGTGTAATCAAAGGCCTGTGTGCCACCACACCTGGCAGAGTGCCCTGCTTTTTATAATATTTTTACCATCAAACATCTAGACCCATAAGGATCTAGATGTTACTCTAGGTAGGCAGGATGCCAGAATGGGGCCGAGCCAGTTTATATGCCCAAGCAAGTTCAAGACTGAGCTTAGAGCTAGATGGAGGAAGGGAAAAGGGAACAGGTACTGCCCCCACCCCACCCTTCCTGAGTCTGTCCTGCTTGGCTGTACAGAGATGCAAAACTGCTTTTCTTGTCAAGCTCGGGGAACTTGAGGAGTGCAGAGGGAAGATGGGGCAAGTGGGCGGGACTTGAGGTACATGGGATTCAGTGGGCGTTTGGAGCGGGAAGGGAAGACAGACTAGAAAGGTCAAAACACTTTGAGAGGTAGGTCCTGGAGGGTAGCTCGGGTGTGCTTGAACTGCTTGTCAGTCTCAATCTCACTGGGCATCCCTGGAAGTTCTACTTGAGGAAGAACCGTTAGGTTGCTGGAAACGCCCCTAGCAGTTCACTGTGGAAATAGTCATGTGATTAGGGACACAGGCTTTGCAACCCAATTTCAGATCTCAGCTCTACTGGTTTGTCATGCCATGTCTTTGAATGAGTAAGTCACCCTCACTGAGTCTCAGTAGTCATGTGTAACACAGTGTGACATTTAACTGCCAGGGAGGGTCATATGATGGGTTACCCAGAGTAAATAGTGATTTCTAGGATCAGGAGAAACAGGGGGTGCTGGCTTATCTCCCACTCAGAAGAGTCTTGATGTCCTGCAGGGTGTTCAGTGGTGTGCTGAGCACAGGGTGAATGACAGTGGGTGAGGGACACCAGCCTTTCGATGACTGTGCATACCCCCAAGGCATACATTCCCTGTGTGTGTGTGTATGTGTGTGTGTGTGTGTGAGAGAGAGAGAGAGAGAGAGAGAGAGAGAGAGAAAGAGAGAGAGAGAAAGAGAGAGAGAGAAAGAGAGAGAGAGAAAGAGATAGATAGGGAGTATGTGTGTGAGAGAGTGTGTGTATGAGAGAGAGAGGGAGTGTGTGTGTGTGAGAGAGAGTGTGTGTATGAGAGAGAGAGGGAGTGTGTTTGTATGTGTGTGAGAGTGTGTATGAGTGTGTGTGCATGTGTGTGTGTGTGAGAGAGTGTGTATGAGTGTGTGTGCATGTGTGTGTGTATATGAGTGTGTATGAGAGAGATAGGGAGTGTGTGTGTGAGTGAGAGAGTGTGTGTATATGTGTGTGTGAGAGAGAGAGTTGTATGAGTGTGTGTGTGAGAGAGTGTGTGTGCGTGCATGTGTGTGAGTGTGTGTATGAGAGAGATAGGGAGTGTGTGTGAGAGAGTGTGTATATGTGTGTGTGAGTGTGTGTGCGGAGGGGGAGTGTGTGTGTGTGTGTGTGTGTGTGTGTGTGTGTGTGTGTGTGTGTGTGTGTGGGGATCAAGCTCTGTCAGGCTAAGCAGGAGCTCTGCCACTGAGCTCTTCATACCCAGAAAGCCTTTTGAGGAAGTTGCCCTTGCCTTTGCTACCCTCCTGAAGTAACAAGACTCGTTCTTGATACATCTAAGGAGGAAGGCATGGTTTTAGCTGGCAGATGAATATGCAGCTATAAAAACACTCAATTTTACAGAACAGTTATTTTTGTTTGTGTGTTTTGTTCTTCTCAGACAGGATTTTGCTCTGCGTTTCTTGCTAGTCTGAAGCTCACTGTGCTCCGCCAGGCTGGCTGGAACTTGTTATCTTCCCGAGTGCTGGGATTATAGGTGTGAACCACCATAGCCAGCTCAGATATTGGTTCTTATGTATGTGTGCTATGTGTGTGTGCTCTGTGTGTACTGTGTGTGTGTGTGTGTGTGTGTGTGTGTGTGTGTGTGTGTGTGAAGGGTGGGGCTAGTTGGTCTTCGCCTTACTTTTTGAGACAAGGTCCTTTTAGTGCTGGTATTACAGACATGTGCCATCATGCCTGGCCTTTCCAGTGCTGGGGATTAAGGGTCTGGGCTTTAGGATTACCCAGCAAGCACTTTATTGACCAAGCCATCTCTTCTGTGCACTTTCCCCTCTTCTTTTCTGTCTTTCTATTGCTTTTCCAAGACAGGCTGTCCCAGAACTCACTCTGTAGACCAAGATGGTCTCAAACTCTTGATCTGCTTGTCTCCCTAGTGCTGGGCTTAAAGGTGTGTGCCACCACCACTTGGCTTCTTTTCCCCTCCCTACCTCCCTCTCTTCCTTCTTTCCTTCCTTCCATTCTTTTTTCTGTATTTCCTGGCCAGACTGGGCTACAAAGTGAATTGCAAGACAGCTTCAAACAATCTGTAACCAAAGTTGATCTCACATTTCCTTCCCCTCCTGCCTTACCTTCTTGGTGCTGAGATTACAGGTGTGCCCCACCACACCTGCTTTTTTTTATGGTGCAGAGATCGAACCCAGGGCCTTACACTTGTCAGGCAAGCACTCTGTCAACTAACTGAGTTATATCCTTAGCCCATGAGTTCATAGTTTTTAACAGCCCCAGCTATGAGTACAAGATGAGTTGTGCCAATGCTAAGGGCAGAAAGTTTTGCCCCTTTTCAGTTTAATCACCATACCTAAACCTCAGTTTCTTTGGTCAAACAGGGGAGTGTCTGTAAGGCTTTGAACATACTTAAGTATTGGGAGCTGCCATTAGTCCTTGTTGCATTAAAAGAGGATGCCGTTAGGTATATGATCTGGTGGCCCTGGAGTAGACCTGAATGTCAGGGTAGAGGCACAAATGAGAGAATGAACTGAACTGTCTGGTTTTGAGTTAGGAGTGGGGAGACGGCAAGCATTGATTTCTGCTGAGAGCTGCTTGCTGACGATGGAAAGTTCAGTAAGAGTAATCACTCGGGAGAAGAAGCTGGCATGTAAACAGGCATTTGGGGTGTACCCGCAGAGGCCTGGTACATTCTGTGTGTGTGTGTGTGTATGTGTGTGTGTGTGTGTGTGTGAGAGAGAGAGAGAGAGAGAGAGAGAGAGAGAGAGAGAGAGAGAGAGAAAGTGAGTGTGTGTGTGTGTAAGAGAAAGTGTGTGTGTGTGTGTGTGAGAGAGAGAGAGAGAGAGAGAGAGAGAGAGAGAGAGAGAGAAAGTGTGTGTGTGTGTGTGTGTGTGTGTGTGTGTGTGTGTGTGTGTGTGTGTGTATGTGTGTGTGAGTCTGTAGGTGACTTGTTTTTCAGAGCATCGAGCTGGGTCCTGAAGGTGAAGTGTCAGTTTGCTCAGGGAGGATGGGAGGAAAGCACAGCAGTGAGGTAATGCGGAGCCAGAGATGATAGTTATTGCCATTTGCTTGTAAAGATATTGATAGTAAAGCAGGATCGCACATTATAGCCCTGTCTGTCCTCGAACTCATGGCAGTCCTCCTGCCATACCCTACTGAATGCTGTATTTATGAGAGCGAGCCACCACATCCTGATTGCTTGCTTGTGAAACCCGTTGGGACAATTCCAACCCTTCCCCCAAATGGCCCCACCTCCCTGCTTAGCCAGGCAGAGAAGGCAGAAGTACTCAGCCATAGTTGCGGTTGGTGAGAGGCTGTGGTGTATGTCACCCTTAGACTGGGAGGAGGGATCTGCTTCACTGAGCCTCACCAGTGCCTGGTCTTGTGCTGAAGACTCTTTGAGTGCATAGTGGTCCATTTTCATGACAACCTTTGAGCAGATCCAGTCATGGTGTTTGCCTTTATCCAGCTTATAGCTATCAGAAGAATGACACAGGATAATTTAGCACTTGGGGATTGCTGTGCTATTGTACAAAGCATAGAAAGCCTCTAGAGAGGGAAGAGATGTGGCTGGGAAGCCCAGCGGGCCTCAGTGTAGGCAGCTTCATTCAGCAAGTCCCATAAGCAAAGAGGTACCAGATCAAGAGAGGCCTGGGACAATGTCTGGTAAGAGTGGCCACTCAAGAGGATGTCCAGCTAGCTGAAAGCTTCTGTGCTGTCGTACTGGGAAGTACCTGGTAGGTTGGGGTGGACTGGGCTTCTGAGCATCTGAGATTCTGGCCATTGGGTCAATGGTCGCTCCTTCACTGTTTCCACACCTATTCTCTCTGTCTGTGCCTGAGCATCTTATGGTGACTCTGGCCCACAGGCCCATCTGCAATGAGTTGACCACAGAGAAGCTAGAGGGAGCTTGTAGAATGTAAACCAGAATGTGGTGTTCTCTGCTGAGGATATTTCTGATGTTTCCTCTTGAACTTGAGACAAAATCCAAAAGAGATGTAGCCTATACCTTACTCTGCATCATGCCCTGCAAACCCCCCCACACCCCTCCCCCCCCCCAGGCAGCCCATTTTCTCTGTGAGCCTATAGTGTTTGCTTGGCCCCTAACCACTGCCTGTAGACTAACTAGCTCAAACTAGCACTTTCATTGAAGCCTCAAGTCACAGGTCTCTTCAGCGTGGCCTTCCTGAACACCCAGGCTAATGTCAGTACATGCCCTGACCTACCAGCTCCGTCTTCCCTGGGCCAGTCTATTCTAGGGACACAGCCAGGATGGAGGCAGAAGAGCACTTAGTGTCTAGGGCTCATGAGTGTGGAGTAGTAAATAGTAGATCCAGCTATGTCAGACAGGGATCTGTATCTAAAGAAAATAAACATAGGTCAGGAAGGCTCTCTGAGGAGGGGGCTAAATGACAGGAGAGAGGAGACCCACTTTTCAAAGACCAGAGTCCTGAAGAGGATGTGTTTGAGGAAGCTATAGTCGGGCAAGGGGAGACATGTGATGTGAGCATGGCGGAGGCAGGGGCCAGACTGTGTATGGGCCTTGGGTTGGCTATTTAGGAATCAATGCTAAGTGTGTGTGGTCCCATCCGGAGCAGGGCAGCATGGTCTGGCCTGGCCTGGGGTGTGTAGATATCTTGGGAGTCAATGTTAAGGAGCTGTTTGAGACTCAGACTAGTTACAAAGTGAGCTGTGCAAAGCACATCTCTGCTCATCTGTTCCTCAGCCTGGTACTGAGACAGGATAGCAAATCTTCCCAACAAAGCACTGCTTACCAGGTCATTGGTGGTGCTGGAGTGCCAGCCTAGGAGAGCCACTAAGAGGGAGGGGCTGTGAGCCAAAGCAGTCAGTCATAAAGGATTCAATGAGGAGGACGAGGGAGGGGCTGAGTGGGTGTCAGGGTCTATGAGACCTGTATCGGCGTCAGGCCCATCAGCAGCCATGTCCTGTAAGAGGGCATGACAGCTCAGAGCTCTAGGACCTGAAGTCCCTTTTCCCGGTTCAGCTCTGTAGTCACAGCCCAGGGCTGTTGGCAGGGCATGCCAGGTCTGTTAGAATCCAAATCAGATTTCAGAGCTTGGAGACCTGAAACTTAAGTCCAGAGTCCTGCGAGTGCGACAAAGAGAAGTTTGGGGCCTGAAGGGGGCCTGAAGCAGCCGGCGCTCTTGGCACTTCAGCCATGTGGACCTTGTGTGCAGAGTTGAGAAGGTGGAGTGAGCATGCTAAGAACACCTAGCAATAAGGGTTCTTGGAAGCTATGGACAGAGCCTGGCCTCGTCTCTCATCTCACAGAGGAGGAAGCAGAAGGCCGAGCCAGCGGAAGTGACTTGCCCAAGGGCAGCAACGGGTGGGGGCTGGGGTTGGGCTCAACTCTTTTGACCCCTAGCTGGGCCTTTCTGTGACAATATAAGTGACCTCTTCCTCATTGCTGTTTCTTCTTTAGAGGGAGCTACAGCTTCCTCTGAAGTTCCACCTTTCAGCTTGCCGAGAAGCACCTACTGTGCTCCCACCATAGCTCTTGACATGCAGCAAACTTGCAAAGTGGTTGCAGTGATACAGGGACACGGCACAATGGGTCCTGGTGGCAGATGGGTCTCTGTGATGCTCCCTGCCACGTAGGGTGTGCTGGTGACAAGGCTTGGACTTGGATTAGAACTAATTCGTAGTGGGCTCAGAATCAGTGTGGAAGACTGAGATCTGCTGTGGGTGAGAAACTGCAGGTGTCTGGGGGGGCCTGAGCATGGGGGCTCAGTGCTAGGGACAAGGTTGTCCGGGAGAGTGGAGAATGGAGACCAAGTTTTCTCTGTGTTCTTGGCTCTGAGAGACTTCTGCCTCCTCCCTCTGTGGATAATTAGCTTCCTAAGAAATTGATCAGATGGGAAACTGCAGGAAATGGTTTGGGACAGGGATGGCGTAGGAGTTGTGGGAAGCTTGGAGAGGAAATAGCTGCCTCCAAGGTTCCCTCTGAGATGGGGAGACGGAGAGGGAGGGAAGCCTGGGCTGGTCTGAGAACGCAAGCTAACCCTCCACAACTCCTATTGTCCCAGCAGAGGGGCACAGCTGGCTGGCAGGATCTAGCCTTTCTGGGTTAACAGGGGCTGAGGTCCTAATGGGAGTGGGAGGCATTGTAGGCCAGAGACAAGATTGATGGGCCAGCTGTGGGGCTTATGTCTTGTGTGGCCTGGCCTTCACATTATTGTGGACCAGACTCTATTATGAATGCTGGTGTAACCGGGCATCATATCCTGGCATGAGCTATCTTTTACTCTGACTTTTGCCCTTATTTGGCTTTGGCATTTCTGGCAGAACAGAACAGTGTGCTGAGGCTTCTTGTGAGTCTTTTTTTGTGTGTGTGTGTGGGTGTTTGAGACAGGGTTTCTCTGTGTAGCTTTGGAGCCTATCCTGGCACTAGCTCTGTAGACCAGGCTGGTCTCAAACTCACAGACATCCACCAGCCTCTGCCTCCCGAGTGCTGGGATTAAAGGCATTGCGCCACCAACGCCGGGCTTCTTGTGAGTCTTGATCCACTGAGTGGCCAAACCACAGTGCTAGTGTTAGGCAGTGAGAGCAAGTGGCTCCCATGTTAGAACTGAGCTGCCCATGGAGAGACTGGGATGGTCCTACAGGTGGTATTCAAGGCATCCTTTCAGGCAGTCTTGGGTCAATGTATCCTGATAACCTAAGGTCATGAGACAGTAGGCCTGGTTTGAGTACCAGCTCTACTGTGTGCCAGCTCTGTGACTGTTTCTGCACCCACAGAAACTACCCAGGTGAAGATATTAGACATTGTTGTATACTTGGGATTCCCCTTGCTCTGGTCAATACCCCTCTACTATTCTGACACATCTATCATCATGGTTAGCTTTTCATGTGTTTCATTTGTTTTTTGAGATAGTCTTGTGTAGCCGAGGCTGGCCTCCAATGAGCTGTGTAGAGAGGATGTCACCCGCCTCTTCCTCATGCTGTGATCACAGGCATCCACCACCACACCCTGGCGGTTCACTTTTTTTTTTTTTTTTTTCAGATAAAAAGAATAGTATATCCAGGTGGTGGTACTCCACATCCTTAATCCCAGCACTTGGGAGGCAGAGGCAGGCAGATCTCTGTGAGTTCAAGGCCAGCCTGGTCCACAGAGTGAGTTCCAGGGCTTGAAAAACCAAAACCAAAACAAAACAAAACAAAAGTATAATAGGGACTCTCATGTGACACCTTCTGCTGAGCATATCTGTGAGGCTCCTCTTTGTTGTCCTACCTATCGGAGGCTTGCTCTTTCTGTTGCTGTCCGCATGTGTGCTCACACTGCAGCTGATACCCAAATGTGTGCTCACACTGCAGCTGTCTGTCACATGTATGGTCACACTGCAGCTGGCTGTCGCATGTATGGCCGCACTGCAGCTGTCTGTCACATGTATGGTCACACTGCAGCTGATACCCAAATGTGTGGTCACACTGCAGCTGTCTGTCACATGTATGGTCACACTGCAGCTGGCTGTCGCATGTATGGCCGCACTGCAGCTGTCTGTCACATGTATGGTCACACTGCAGCTGATACCCAAATGTGTGGTCACACTGCAGCTGTCTGTCACATGTATGGTCACACTGCAGCTGGCTGTCGCATGTATGGCCACACTGCAGCTGTCTGTCACATGTATGGTCACACTGCAGCTGATACCCAAATGTGTGCTCACACTGCAGCTGATACCCAAATGTGTGCTCACACTGCAGCTGGCTGTCACATGTATGGTCACACTGCAGCTGGCTGTCGCATGTATGGCCACACTGCAGCTGTCTGTCACATGTATGGCCACACTGCAGCTGTCTGTCACATGTATGGTCACACTGCAGCTGATACCCAAATGTGTGCTCACACTGCAGCTGATACCCAAATGTGTGCTCACACTGCAGCTGGCTGTCACATGTATGGCCACACTGCAGCTGTCTGTCACATGTATGGTCACACTGCAGCTGATACCCAAATGTGTGCTCACACTGCAGCTGGCTGTCACATGTATGGTCACACTGCAGCTGGCTGTCGCATGTATGGCCGCACTGCAGCTGGCTGTCGCATGTATGGCCGCACTGCAGCCCGCCTATTCTCCTGTTGATAAGCATTGAGTTGCTTATGCTTTTTTGACAATTATGAAGAAAGCTGCTCTGAGCATTCTTATACTTACTCCATGGGGTTTTTGTGGGAATTAAATGAGATAATCTATTACAGTAGAGTGTTTAATGTTGAATTATAACTCAGAAAATTGCCTCCTACGGGGGTTGTGGGTTTTGTTTTGTTTTTTTCAAAAAAATTTAAACACCAGTGTGTCTTACTGGGCTTTTTTTCTATAGTGGTATGAACTACTTAATTAAAAAAAAAAGTTGACCTTAAAAACAAGCTTACTGTTGCTGTTTATAAAGACAGGGTCTTTCTGTGTAATCTTGGCTGTCCTGGAACTTACTATGTCGATCAGGTTGGCCTTGAATTCACAGGGATCCATTTTCCTCTGCCCCTGAAGTGCTGTAACTAAAGATGTGGGCCACATGACCACTGAATGACAACAGTGTGATATCATAATACATGTGTGTAACATGTACTAATCAGATCTGGATAGTGGCATATTATCTCAGATGATAATTGTTTCTTTGTCCTGGGAACACTCAAAATCCTCTATTTTGAAATATTTGATTAGTAGCTAGTGACCTTGGAGATGTGGCTCGGTGGTCATATGTTTCATGTGCAAGGCCCACAATCCCCAGCACGACAAAAAATTGTTGCCAAAGGTAGTTATTCTGTTGTGTCCTAGAACACTGGGAGTCACTCCTCCTGTCCCACTATACGCTGTGTACAGTCAGCCCCCCCATTTTCTTTCCTCTTAGGTTCCTAGGCTCTGGTAATCACTAGTCTACTTTTGATTTTATGAAATCAACTCTTTAGTTTACATATCCATGTTTTATTTATTATTTCATTTATCTATGTATCTATCTATTTACTTTAGTTTTTCAAGGCAGGGTTTCTCTCTGTAGCTTTGGCTGTCCTGGAACTCATTCTGTAGATCATCTCCCCTTGAACTCACAGAGATCCACCTGCCTCTGTCTCCGGAGTGCTGGGATTAAAGGCATGTGCCACCACCACCCAGATTAATTGAAAATTTTTTCAAATTTAAATTTAAAATGTATTTTTTGTGTATGGGTGTTTTGGCTGTATGTATGTTTGTGTATTATGTGTGTGCCTGATACTCACAGAGGCCTTAAGGGGACATTAAAGCCATTATAGACAGTTAGGAACCACCCTGTGGGTGCTGGGAACTGAACCCAGGTCCTCTGCAAGAATAACAAGTCCTCTTAACTATTGAGCCACCTCTTCATCCCCTTGTTTTATATTTTTTAATTAAATGATTTTTTTATTATTTGAATTAGCAAAGAAATGGGTTTCATTGTATCATTTTCATGTATGTGCTACACTGTTTTCTAATTTGTCCCCCTCACTCACTGCCCCACCCCCCTGTCTGATCTCCTTCCTGCACACTGGTCTCCCTTTCTGTTTTCGTGTGGAACACACTCCAACACCTTCTCTTTCCCTCCCTTAGCTTCTCCTCCTTTCTCACGTTCCCCTTTCCATGCCAAGGGAGTGGCTTGGAGAGTCTCAGGTGAGCCCTCAGCCCACACTGGGCTTTCTGCCTCATCTGAGGCTTTCTTCCCTATCCATGGAACCCAGGGTTTGGCTATTGTTCACCGTCTAGCTTCAGGCCTGAATGCCCTAAGCTTTGATTTTCTCGTTGTTATAGTAGAATCTGTCCCACTCAGAGAAATGCTGTGAGGTTTAAATGTGCTGATGTGCACGAGTTAAACTCTGGAAAGTGATGAATGTGTATAGGAGCCAGGAGAGATGCTCAAGAAGTTAATCGGTCCATCGTGTTATACTTGAGGAAGCCAAAGCCCCAGCAAGTCCACAAAATCAGCAAGTGATGGGGCCAGAACCAGCCAATAGTTTCTGATGCCTGGAAACTCACGTGTCTACTTTCTGAGCAAAGAAAAATCCCTAAGAGAGTCCCCTCTATGAGCCTGGGCTTCACTCTATTTCATTTCCTATGCGTAGGGCTCCTTGCCAGAGAGGGAAGATGCGTAGGGAATGTCCAGTGCTTCAGTGGCCCCCTGGTCCCTGGCTGAGGTACTGTGGTACCTGGAGCTCCTAGACAATGAAATGTGCTCATCAGCCTGTGGTCTAAGAAGGCAGAACAGAGCTGCTGGGATTTGGAGGAGAGGAGATGTCATCCTAGTCAGCTATAGCATCCTTGCTATGCCAACTGTAACAACCTGGGCCTCCCCTTTTCCTCCAAACTGAAGAAGTTAAGCTGTGACTTCTGTTCCCTTCCTCTTAGGCAGACGCCCACAGTCCTGGATTTGAGTATTCTCTCAAACTCTGCTTAGGGACTGATCTCCACAGCCTTTACCTCATTAGTTCTGAGAAGACGGAAAAGCAGGCACCTCCAGATCTGTGTGAGAATAGTTGAGGCTGAGATCAACTGGGGACAGACCTGACTGGCACCACTGGGGCCTTTGCCTCACTCTCCTGTCCCTTTCCCAGGAAGCATTTGGCATGATAAGGTTTACACAGTATCAGCCCAGGTGGGCCCGACTCCTAAGGGTTTAGCCACGGCATTCAGTACCAGGTACATAGATAGCTCAGAAATGGCTTTTTGTACCCTGGCTCCTTTCCTCTCTTGTGGCCACAGCTCATTACAAAAGGTTTTGCTGATGATAATCAAGGAGCCAGGCTGGGCCTGTCTGGGAGTGCCCTGTTGGCTCAGGGCGGGGGCTGGGGAGAGCTCTGCTATCTGCTTTTCGGGTGAGGTTTTGAAGTGACACATACCCTGGGGCAGTGAATGGTGGTGAGAAATAGTCCTGCACTCTGGGCTGGAGACACCAGCAGCTCACAGTCCAGCCTCAGCTCACCTGGCTCCCTCTGAGGTTCTGCCTGCTCATCTCAGGTCCCCCCCCCCCCCATGGGATAGAGAGATCCTTAATTGTAAGCAAGGACCCCAAAATTCAGAAGGAAGCTAACTTAGGAAAATGGTGAAACCAGATGACCTTGAATCCTGGGAAGTCAGGAGGAAAGACATTCAAAATTGTCTGGTCCCTCCCTCCATTATATGACTGAGCAGAGAGAGCCAGGGCCAATAGAGTCACCTTCTGAAACAGGGCAGTGTGGCAAATGGGGCTCAGGCTCTGGGGTTCCCTTTCATGCCAAAGCCTCACTTGTTCCTGAGGACACTCAGTAGCAGCTCAGGTTATGACTGTCTTTGGATCGTTGAGAAAATTGTCACCCAGGTCATTTTCTTGTTGGTGCAAATGAAGAACTCTGGGTGACCCTCAGCCCACACTCCAGCTTGGCCCCTAGGTACCAGCTAGGAGGTCTGGAGCCTCTGTGAGCCTCAGTTTCCTTTGTCTGTGGTGGAAATGTAACGAAGCCTACATCATTGGGTAGTTGAGACACTCAAGCAGCATTGCCATCAGTATCTCCATCTCTTGAGGAAACTGGGTGACAGAGCTGATCAGAAACACCCCACCCCCGTCACCGCCACAAGTCACAAGTTCCAGACCCTCTGTCTGTCCTGTGGTGGCTGCTTCTCCAGTTTTGGATGCCACATTTGTCTTCTTGGCCCTGCCCCAAGGAGACATGTACCCTCCCTCTGCAGAGAGTGGGCCTCTGCAGTCCATGGAGTTAGTGTAGCACCAAGCGGAAGCCAGTGCTAACAAAGGCTTCCTTACCCTCTTCCTGTGCACATGCACTTATTCTTTTTTGTTTTAAAGATTTTATTTATTAATTTATTATGTATACAGCATTCTGCTTCCATGTATATCTGCACACCAGAAAAGGGCACCAGATCTCATAATGGATGGTTGTGAGCCACCATGTGGTTGCTGGGAATTGAACTCAGGACCTATGGAAGAGCAATCAGTGCTCTTAACCTCTGAGCCATCTCTCCAGCCCACAGGCACTTATTCTTATGGGGTTGGTTAGCTGGCAGGCAGGCAGCTTTTATCCTGCTAGGACTCTTGGGCTGCCATGCTTGGCTTAGCTGAAAGGGTCCCAGCCTCCAGCGTGGTACTCATTCCAGAAGACTAGAGCATCAGCAGGAAACAGTTACCAGGCCTGGCATGATGGATGGCAGGGCTTGGCCTCTGCAATCGAGCAGTCCTGGGATCCAGTCCTAGTTTGGTTGCTTCCTGCCTGTGTCATTTGAGCACATTCTTAAGCTTTGGACCTGCTAGTTGGTCCACTGGAAAGTGGAAATAGTAGTGCCTGCCTTATGGCCCTGCTGAGGTTAAATGAGAAAGCCCGAGACTCACTGGTAGTTCTCCCTTTTGGTGGCAGGCTGTGTCTAGACTGTCATGTCCCCTGCCCCAAAAGTCAGTGAGTGCAGAAATTAAGCCGAGACTTTAGGCCAGACCCAGCAGGGCTCCATTCCTCTTTGTCAGGATCCCAGGTAGCCTCTTGCCTCTTGTTAGAGGAACTTTTTAAAACATAAAACTTAGAAAAACATAAGAAATCTTTATATTTGCCAGGCGGTGGTGGCGCACATCTTTAATCCCAGCACTCGGGAGGCAGAGGCAGGCAAATCTCTGTGAGTTTCTCTGAGATCTACAAGAGCTAGTTCCAGGACAGCCTCCAAAGCCACAGAGAAACCCTGTCTCGAAAAACAAACAAACAAACAAACAAACAAAAAAATAGAGGGTCTGCCTCCTGCCTTCCCAGGGTTTGTCTGCATTACTGTGGCTCTTTGAGGGGCCCACAGTTTAGAGTGGGCGAGCAGTCTGCCTGAGATCACACAGAAGAAAGAGAAGCTGGCAGTAAACTCCAGCTCTTGCTTCCCACACTTCCTGTTTGTTTCCAAGCAGGATAGAAAACTAGAGCCCAGCTTTTCAGGCGCATGGCTGGAGACTGTGGCTTAAAAAGACCAGGTAGAGGGCCAGGTTAAAACTCCTCACCTTGCTGGCCTGTGGTGGTGCACACCTTCAATCCCAGCACTTGGGAGGCAGAGGCAGGCAGAACTCTGAGTTCGAGACCAGTCTGATCCACAGCATGAGTTCTAGGACAGCCAGTACCACATAGAGAGACTTTGTCTCAAAAAACAGCCTCCTTATAAGCCCTCTGTGACTCTTGCAGCCAGGCTTAGCCTGAAAACCTGACAGGGACTGGGTGTTTATGCTGTGCTGCCTGTGAGCGGGGCCTGGCCTCTGGCTCCTCTGGTAGCCATTTCCTGATGCTGGAAGTGGGGTGTGCAGAAATGGGATGGTCCCCTTGGCTGACTGTTGTCAGCTCTTGGGCTGCTTAGAGCAGCCGTTCCAGATGGAATGGTTGAGTTCCACTACCCAGGTGAAGAACTGAGTTAGAGGTTAAGTACCTGGCATAAAGTGCGTGGCTAGGGGATTACCCTCTTAACCATGGAGCCTCCCTGTTCTGCCTCTAAATTGGGGTTGAAAGTCTGAGCTGGCTCACTTCCTGCCCTCCCTGATGTCTCCCTTCTTCGGCCATCTTTACCAGGGCACAGGGGTCCTGTCGCCAGGCCACAGCATGCTGGCCGTCCAGCTCTAGAGTAACTGTCCCAGGGTAAGCTGTTTTACGGATCCTTGAGTCCTTGCCTCCCTAGGACCTGGCATGGAGCTGGCCTGAGATTCGGAGGTGCCAGGCAACACATGACCTCTGTTCCAGCAGAAGGCCCAGCTTCTCTGCTTCCACACCCATGCTGACCTCCTGCTGGACCCAAGGCAGGGCTACCAGGTCGAGAGGAGGCCGAACCATGTAGGGCGGACATGCCTTCCCTTAGAACACTCAAGCTCTTGGCATCCCAGCTGCATCGTGAACATTTGCCGATGTGCAGTCCATGGTCTTCTTTCTTCCAGCTGCCCTGAGCTACAGACATTGCTTATACCAGCACGAAAGGAAGAAACGGGCTTAGAAAGGCAAGGGCTTGTTCAAAGCACCCGGTGTGTAGGTGCTGGAACCAGGGGCTCTTGATCACTAGTATGGGCCTGGCTCTGGCCCTTTCTCCCTCTCAGTGCAGGTTTCTAGTCTCTCGAGGCATGTGGGTGTGGGAGGATGGGGTCTCCCCACTCTGCTGGTCTCACATAGGGGCCATCGCAGGTCTCCTTGGAGCCCAGACTTCTCGACTGCAGCCAGACAGGGTGCTGAGCCTGAGTAGGTGGAGCCCTGCAGCTTGTCTTGACTCAGTGGATTAATTAAGACCCTGCTCATAAAAGAAATGTATGATATTGTCCCATCTAGCCCTGGGTGAGCACTGGACTAGGAGTCCTCTAGTCTTTGCTGTCACTTTGTTCCCAATAGAAATATCCTACCTACACCAGCACTCTGCCCTCTCCCTTCTGCCTCGGTAGGTACCTCTCTAGATCTCACTGGTAAAGGCCAGTTCTGCTAGAGTTCAGTTCATAGTGCCAGTTGCTGGACTGAACAGCAATCTGATCCTAAAGTGATCATATAGGCTCAGCAGCCAGGTTTGAGTTTTGTCATCCTGTGTCAAGCTCTGGACTTGGTGCTGGAGAGTCAAAGGTGAAAGGACATGATTGTCCTTGCTTGGAGTAAGGAGCTTGCTTGTGGTCCCAAGGGGAAACAAATCAGTCTTCCATTCAATTCAATGAGACTCTTTTTTTTTTTTTTTTAGTTTATTTAACTTTATTTTATGTGTATTGGTGTGAAGGTGTCAGATCCCCTGAAACTGAAGTAATAGACAGTTGTGAGCTGCCATGTGGGTGCTGGGAATTGAACCCGGGTCCTCTGAAAGAGCAGCCAGTGCTCTTAACCACTGAGCCATCTCTCCAGCCCCTCAATAAGACTCTTAATAGAGGGTTATGCATCTGTCTCTGTAGGGCTTCCCAGGGACAAGATGACCCACCCTGGCAGTGCACGCCTATCTATGATCTTCTGCAATCTTGAGAATCACCTGGACCAGAGATAAAGCAAGAGATAATCATTTATAGGTCAGTCATCAGTTGTAGACTGACTGTGTGCCAGGCACTAGTCTAGACGCCAGGAACATGACATCGAGGGTAGACAAGAACTTACTCATTCAGCTCACATTCTGGGCAAGGGACATACTGGTAAGCACACATACTGGTAAGCACACATGCTGTCAGGAAGTGATGGGCACCATGGACATAGTAGAGCATGGAACTGGAGAAGGACCTTTCGACGAGGTGGAGGGACCTGAAGGAAAGGAGAGAAAATGCTATCCACCCATGCAGATCCAGAGGGAATAAGTACAAAGGCTCTGGGGGGATTCAGGATAAAAGGCAGTCAGGGGAGTGGGGGAGGGTTATTGTGGGGCAAAGTGTCTGGAGGGCTTTGTCCCCGCCCCCCTTTTTTTTTTTTTGACAGGGTTTCTCTGTGAAGCCCTAGCTGTCCTGGAACTCTCTCTGTAGATCAGGCTGGCCTTGAACTCAAAGATTCATCTGTTGTAATTTAAGAAAAGTGTTCGAGAGAAAGATGCCATGAGACAGGGTTCAAGCAGAGGGATTTTATATTAGGGAAAGGAGAGGGGGGAGACCCCAGGACAGGAGCAGCAGGAGAGAGAGGGAGGGAAGGAGGGAGGAAGGGAGAGGGAGAGGAAGAGGGAGAGGGAGAGGGAGAGGGAGGACCAGACAGAGAGGGAGAGGGAGGACCAGACAGACAGAGAGGGAGAGGGAGGATGGGAGGTGGTCAGGACCCTTTTAAAAGGGAGCATAGTGAATCCGCACAGGTGGTGTTCAAATACATTTCAACTGCTCAAGAACATTAATACTTTGAGAAAAAAAAAGAGAAATACAAAAAGGAAAATAAGAAAACAAGACCACTTACAACTCAAAGGCAACACATGGCTGAATGACAGAGCCGAGAATAAAAACTGAAGAACTGCACTTAAGTTTGCCACCACAGTAACAACATACAACATCCAAGAAAATTCAATTTTGGAAAATAAGTGGCTGCAGCTGAGATGTATCCTGTCAGAACCCCAAGGACAGGCCAGTACAGATGCCTGGATACTAACACCATCTGCCTTCCGAGTGCCGGGATTAAAAGGGTGCACCGCCACCGCCACCACCACCACCACCTAGCATTAGTCTCTTCCTTCCAATAGTGTGTCATTCTTTTGTTTGGTGTGGCTTTTTGAGTCAGGGTCTTACTGTATAGTCCTGACTGGCCTGGAAATGACTATGTAGACCAAGCTGGTCTCAAACTCAGAGATCTGCCTGTCTCTGCCTCTTGAATGCTGGCATTAAAGGTGCGTCCCACCACGCCTGCCTTGGCTGGCAGTGGATGAAGAAGACTGATGGACACTGCTCCAATGGTCCCAGCAATTATGGTGGCTTGGACCAGGTGTTACAGAGGAGGTAATGAAGGGGTCTCAGAAGTCACAGGTCTAAAAGGAAGAGCCAGCAGCCTCTGGCTATGGTGGGATGTGGGCTGTGAAAAGCATAGAGGAGTCAGAATGATTCCACAGATGGGCATGAGCAACCAAAGGAGAAACGGGAGGGAGTTGCCTGCCTCCTTGCTGGTTAAAGATTGGCCCGTGCATCCGAGGACATTCCTCCCGAGTCCCCGCATCGACTCTGCCTTCTCGGTCCTCTTCTCTCACTGGGGCCGCTGCTGCAGCCACCGCCATCACCTGCCTCTTCCTGTCTTCCTCCTCATTCTCTCCCTGCTTTCCCTCTCCCCATCTCTGTAGAGTACTAGAGATTAAGCCCATGGTCATGAATAAGGTAGGGAAGTGCTCAGGCCATTTTCAAGTTTTATCTCGATAGTGTCTCCATAAGCTGTCCAGGGTAGCCTTGGATTTGCTCTGTAGCCCAGGCGGGCCCAGCAGGTACAAGCCTGATCTCTCTATGGCCCTGTGAGAGGTTACCAAAGGGCTCCGGTTGTGAGGTAACTACCTCACAGACGGTGGGTACCTGTTCTCTATCACAGATGATGATAGCACCTAACAGATCCCATATGCAAACTGAGCTTCCAGGGACAGAAGCCCTGTTGCCCCTGAGGGGGGGGGGGGCGCTGCTGTTCTCTCTCCCCAACCAAGCCAGCAGCACCTGTAACCCCTGGTTCCTGTAACCACCTGCCCTCCTCTGTGGCAGCTGAAAATGGGACACTGACTCACTTTCTGCAGGGGAGTTTCCCTGGGAATTGTAGGCTTTTTTCTGTGCTGCTTTCTTCCTGACACTCTTATGCCACGTTGCCACATCCGTGCTCAAGCGCAAATCCTAGCCTTGAACTCTTTCTGATGCTTCTGAAGTAGACAGGCCTCAGGCTGAGAGGGTCGCTTAGGAGCCACCGGTATTTAATGTGCTCATCTTCAGTTCTATCTTGCATCTGCATTTTGCAGGCTGTATCTTACTCCACCAAAAAGAAAGGAAAATCCAGTGTTCTCACGGCTCTAAGATTTCTAGCAACAGAAGCATTGAAAGTTTCTGAAACTCAAGAGCATTGTTTCTCCGTAGGCCCTGCCGCACCTCAGCTATGAGGCACAGTAGCATGTGGAGTTAGCACTATGCTGCAGGTCCTTAGAGCATCCCGTGGGCCGGGCCAGGCCAGCAGTGGAGTGGGTGTGGGAACAAGAGCCCAGTCAGGCCAGCGGCACACACCAGGGCCAACAGCAGTGGTGACTTGACTGACACTTGGTCATTTCCAGGTTTCTTGTAAGCTCCAGCGTTCTCTTTTCACTTCTTTCTCACCCCAAGGTTGAAATCTGGGGAGCCAAGAAGAGCTTCCACTGCCAGGAATGCTATTTAGATGTTTCTAGTGCCAGTGGTGCCATGGGGATAAAGGTACATTGAAACCAGACACCAAGGCTGCCTGGTGATACTGCCGACGGCACAGGCAAGGCCTGTTTGGGGCTCTAGGTAGAGGTTATCAGAGCACAAGAAACCACCTTTCACTCTAATGCCATTGTGGGGAATTGCTCTGTTATTATGGCTCAGGCACGGCCTCATCTACAGTAAGGTGGCCCCACAGGTCAGGGTATGAAAGGAGGACCAGGGTCCCCCTGTGTGAAGTGCAGGCTTGGCTATGTGTCCTTGGGGTAAGTGGGCATACTTTAGCCTTTTCCTTGTGTATCATTTACTTCTTTTCTTTTCTTTTCTTTTCTTTCTTTTTTTTTTTTTTTTTTTTTTTTTTTTTTTCTGATACAGAGTTTCTCTGTGTAGCTTTGGAGCCTGTCCTAGAACTTGCTCTGTAGACCAGGCTGGTCTCGAACTCCCAGGGATCCACCTGCCTCTCTCTCCCGAGTGCTGGGATTAAAGGTGTGTATCACCACCGCTTAGCTTGTGTATCCTATGTTTGTTACAGAATCTTACTTTGTATCCTAGGCTTACTTGGAACTTACTATGGATCCCAGACTGGCCTCAAATTCATGCCTCCAAAGTGATGGGTTACAGGCATGCTCCATCTCTCTTTTTTTGTGTGTAGTTTTTTTGAGACAGGGTTTCTCTGTGTAGTTCAGGTTAACTTTGAACTCACAGAGATCCACCTGCCTCTGCCTCCTGAGTGCTGGGATTAAAGGTGTGCACTAACCACCGCCTGTCTCACACCTAATCTCTTTATGATCTTAAAAAAATACATTTTTTTTTTTTTTTTCCTGGGGCTGGAGAAATGGCTCAGAGGTTAAGATCAATGGCTGCTCTTCCAGGGGTCCAGAGTTCAATTCCCAACAAGCACATGATGGCTCACAACCATCTGTAATGAGATCTGGTGCCCTCTTCTGGCATGCAGGGATACATGCATACAGAACACTGTATACAAAATAAATAAATAAATCTTTAATTTTTTTTCCCTGTGGGGAGACATGCACTGTGCCATGTGCATGTGTAGAGGTCAAAGAACAGCTTTGGGGAGTTGCTTCTCCCCTCCTACTTTGTTTTTTTAGGTACCAGGGATTGAGCTTGGGTAATTGGGCCTCACAGTAAGTGACTTAGCCTGCTGAGCCACCATGTTGGCTGCCGGGTCTGGGTCTCTGAATGAGGGTAATAACCCCACACCTGCCTTAGGGTTGAGACAACTGGGCGAGGCTTTGCAGTGGAGTCCCCAGAGGATAGTCAGCCACTGGTACATAGTTTTGTTTATTTCTTTGCTCATTTTAAAACATTTTAGTCTTAGTTTTTATTTGTGTATGTGTACATGAGGGCAGTACCTGAGGAGGCCAGAAGAAGGCATGGAATTCCCTTGGATCTGGGATTAAGGTTCTCACTATGCAGCTCTGGCTGTCCTGGAACTCACTCTGTAGAACAGACTGGCCTCAAACTCACAGAGGTCTGCTGCTTCTGCTTCCTGAGCGCTGGGGTTAAAGGCGTGCACCAGTCCACCTGGCTGTTTTGTATTGTTTCTAATAACTATTTACTTTGTGTGTATATGAGTGTGCCTCCATGTACATGTGTTCTCTGTGTGCTTGCGGGTGCCTGCAGCTGCCACAAGAGGACATTGGATCCTTTGGAATTGTTATCTGACATGGGTGCCCCTTAAACATAATTTTAAAACTTAAATTTATTATTTTAACTAATGTATGAAAAATGTGTAGAGTACTTGCGTAGCACACTAGAAGCCCTGGAATCTGTTCTTAGCACTTGAAAACAAAACAAAACAAAACTAGAGAAGCAGAAAGTTTGAAGATCTCCATAGTCAGTTTAGCAGTGGGGCTGGTTGTATGGAAAAGAGGAGAGTCAGGGAGACGGTTGCCTTCTAAAAGCACTTAACACTGGCAAAAGTATATAATAACTAGCAGATAATAATAACTAGCCTGCTTAAAATCACTGTAGTAAGCTAGGGTGGGGTGGTGGTAACACACACCTTTAATCCCCCCAGCAGAGGCTGGTGGATCTCGAGTTTGAGGCCAGCTTGGTCTACAGATCGAATTCTAGGACAGCTGGGGCTACACAGAGAAGCCCGGCCTCAAGTAACCAAAAATAAGATAAAATAAAACCACCATTCTGAGAAAATGGAAAGAAATCAGTGTGGATCACACGGTCCCTCCCCTACTAGTGCTGACCTGCCCCACACAGCCCCTGGTCGCCCTTCCAGGTAACAACCCTGTTGGCTGTTGGAGCCCTTTTCTGACAATGCTGTTACTGGCAGTTCTGTCTCTTGTAAACATACACTGTTTACTGCTGTCCTGGTCCCTGTCCTTCCCTTCACCCTGTGTGAGTCATCACCTGCCTCACTGTGGGGGTGGAGGGTG
>NC_048595.1:19861818-19871735 GCF_003668045.3 Cricetulus griseus | reverse complement strand
GCATTATGGAGAGCTCTGGTAACTGGAGGCCTGGGACACAGGACTTGCTGCTGTTAGAGCAGGGAGGAGGGGGATGGGATGGGTTTGAAGTCATTGGAATGGTTCTGTGAGCCACAGGGTGAAGGCTGATGGCAGGAGGACTTGGCTGCAGTCCATATAGGTAGGGGTGAGGCCTGAAGGTCAGGGGAGAGAGACCCTCTTCAGCCCGCAGTGTCAGCTCTGCATTGTGAGCCGTGTCTCAGGCCTGTGTGCCAGTGTCCTTTTCACTGCCCAGCTTGGGGCCTCAGAAGGCTTCAGAGGTCATTGATGCTTGCTTTGTCCACACTCCCCTCCCCTTGTTTGAGAGGGATCTGATGACTTTTAGGACGCTCCCATTGTCCCATCTTCCCAAGTGCCATCCTTTCAGGGTTCAGGCTGTGCTGGGGTGCCCAGCAGATGAGCACTAATGTAGAGTGTGAGCCCATGTTCAGTTTGGAGGAGTAGCAGGCCCAGTCTAGAGTGTGCAGGGAGGGCTTCCTAGAGGAGGTGCTGCCTGACTGGGTTTTGGGAAGTGGGCAGAAGTTCAAGATGAAGATTTCCTCACTGTATACCCAGAAGCAGGACCAGGAAGCTTCTGGCAACTGGGAAGAGGGGTTGGTGGAGGTGGAAGAGTGAAGACAGGAGTAAACCAAAGGCTCACTTCTTTAATCCCATCACTTGGGAGGCCGAAGCAGGAGGATTGCTGTTTGAGGCCAGCCTGGGTTCCGTAGCAACCCTGTCTTTAAAACAAATGAATTTTAAAAAAGAAAAAGAAAAAGCGTCTGTGAACCGGAAGAAGATGTGTACATAGTCCCTGGTCACCGTTATCTGCAGCTAGAGCAGTCTCTCCCACCAGGCCTCCCAGAGATGACTCCTGGCTTCCTCTGGGCTGTTGGCACTCTCCCGCTGGCTGTGGCCTGTCTCTCTGTTAGTTCTTTTACCAGCCGCCTCTGCCACATCACAGTCAGTCTATAGGTGCTTCTGGGTCCAGCCCCCTGACTCTGACTTGATGACACACAGAAAAAGGCTCATCTGTGGTGAGCTCTGTGAACGGGAAGCCTGGAAGACACTGGGGCTCAGGGTTACTAGAGAGCAGATCGGGCCTGGAACTGCTCTTGGCTCCCTGGCTCAACCTTCTTTTCCTGGCCCAGACAGCTCAGCATCACTGTTGTGTTTTCAGGTAGAAATTTAGCTGCTTTATTATGTAGACTTGATATTCCTAGGGGTGGGACCCTCTGTGTCGTCGCGCCCCCGCCCCCACGCATGGATTGAAACAAGAGACAGCTGCTGTATGAATGCTGGGGAAAGGCACAGAGAAAGACTGGCTTTTCTGGGCACCATGATGGTTCCTGCCCAGGTACTGCGAGCAGATTTATTTCTGACTGTTTATGAGGGGGAGGCATATGGCAGACTTGAATTCTTGTTCTGTTGATCCTGACAGGCTTAGATTTAGTGGAGCTCAAAGAACTGGCAATTAGGAGACCTGGATGCTAATTATGGCAGCCCTTCCTGGTGATGGAGCCTTGGTCCAGTCACCCTACCTCTCTGATCCTTCTGCATCAAATAAGGATCAGGGTGTGGTATGAGAAGAGACACGTGAAGACCCGAGCTCTGCTCCTCACATCAGTCTGAGTGTCACTAAATGTGTTGCTTTCTCTGTGCTGGACAGTGTGTTGTCCAATGATCCGTGATCATGTGCTGCCCAGTGAAGAGCATCACCAGCTGGCCCGCTCCTTCCTTCCTTCCTTCCCTCCTTCCTTCCTTCCTTCCTTCCTTCCTTCCTTCCTTCCTTTCTTCCTTCCTTCCTTCCTTTGTAGTACCCTCCTGGTGCTGGAGATCAGCCCCAGAGCTTTGTTCATCCTAGACAGGTACGAACCCTGAGCTACTCCCTTCAGCCTTTAGTTCACATTTTTTGTTTTGTTTTGTTTTGCTTCTGTTTTTCAAGACAGGGTTTCTCTGTGTAGCTCTGGTCATCCTGGAACTCGCTCTGTAGACCAAGCTGGCCTCGAACTCACAGAGATCCTGCTGCCTCTGCCTCCTAAGTGCTGGGACCAAAGGCATGCGCCACCATTGCCTGGCTTTCCTTCCACTTTTACTTGGGTTCCAGGAATCAAAACTCAGGTCACCAGGCTTGTACCACAAGAACCTTACCCACTGAACCATCTTGTTGGCCCCTTGGTGTAAAGGTTAATAGAGTGCTTGTCATGTTTCACATTGGACATCAGCATCCTTTTCAAGATTAATTCCCACTGAGTTGCTCAGGCAGGCCCTCTGGCCTCAGCACCTCAAGTCGGTAGGGTTACAGGAATACACACACTTCCATACCAGGCTCATTGCTTGGCACTCTTTAGCTTTATTATCTCCTATCCCATCCACTTCTACCCACTGCCATGCTATAGGTGAGCAAGCTGAGGATGGGAGCCATAAAAAAGTAACTTGGCGAGCCGGGCGTTGGTGGCGCATGCCTTTAATCCCAGCACTGGAGAGGCAGAGGCAGGTGGATCTGTGTGAGTTCGAGACCAGCCTGGTCTACAAGAGCTAGTTCCAGGACAGTCTCCAAAGCCACAGAGAAACCCTGTCTCAAAAAACCAAAAAAAACAAAAAAAAAAAAAAAAAAAAAAAAAAAAAAAAAAAGGAACTTGGCAAGGCCACTCTGCTAGTCAGTTACTGTACCCTGATTGGGACCCAGTTTTTGCTAGCTGTGGGAACACAGCATGGGTAGGCGGTGGCACACAGTCTTGTCTCCTGCATGTGTGTCTGGGAACCTGCTGAGGCAGTGGCTGAATCTGAGCTACTTTTGCTTCTTGGGTCCCACCAATGAGGTCATGGTGAGAAACCATCTCTGAGTAACTGCTACCTATTATCCCAAGAGCTGGCAGCAAAGAGCCTTCCGGCTGGTTCACTGCATAGTTCCTGAGAGGATGCCTTCAAAGGCAGGTGATCTTCAAGAGGCTGTGAGAGGAACTGTGCAAGGACTTCCCTGGGGAAGAAGGGCTCATGGAAAAAAAAATGGCTGCCTCTGGTCTTCAGGGAACTGCTCTTGGCTGCTTTGGTCCTGGGTGGGTCCTCTGGGAAACCAGCTAGGAATGAAGCATGGATGACTAAGAACAGACTCTGGGGCCTAGATTGTGCACCTAGTTATTGGCTTTCTGAATTTAAGCCAGGTTGCTTAATTAACCTTTCTATGCCTCAGTCTCCTCATCTAAAATTGGGTCTTCTCAAAGCCATGGTAAGGAGCAGACGAGATCAAAATCGTTAGTACACACTGCGGTAGACTCAAGTCACAGTAACTCCCAGGTGAGGCTGCACCTCCCATTGCTGTGCCTGAGAATGGCTGCTGGGATAGCCGAAGAGGACTTAAAGAAATGGAGTCACTGTACAATGAAGAGAGAAATCCCTTGGGCACTGGCGGAACTGTAGCCCCAGTGCGGCCTTCAGGCCTGGAAGTAGGGTGGCAGGCGGACCATTGGTGGGCCTCAGAGACCCCTCTTCCCAGCTTTCCCCTGTGACTTCTGAAGCCAGGGAAGCCTGTGACAAGCAGAACCAGAAACACGCGGTCACCCTAGCAACCGTGGGTAACATGGGACAGCCTGGCCTGCTTTACTGTGCCCACCCAAGCAGATGGGGACAGCCTGAGGAATGTGAATAAAATGTTTTCGCGGTGCCTTGAGAATCCTGTCAATCCAAAATCTAATGCCGTTTCCGTCAGTATGCATTTGTGTGCACGCATGTTCAACGGGAAGGAATGAACACCTCTCCCACAGCCACTTCTCACGGGGAAGGCACACTAGAGCTGCATTCAAGAGTTTGTGCAAGTCTGGGGATGTGGAATTCCACACCTTGCCTCACAGCTCTGTGTGGACAGGATGCCTGGAGGGGTGCTGTGGGGCTTAAGGGGATCACTGGCTTTGCAGCACACAGCTCTTGTGGAACCGGTTCTGTGGCCATGACAGGTCACTTGGTCTCTCCGACTGACCATAAGATGGAGAATTAAATGCTGTCTGAGGTCCATTCTAGCTCCCTTGTCTCTAGATCTGGTTCTAACTATGTCTGCCCTACCCAGATTCCATCACAGCTAAGTCACCACTGCCACAGTTGGAGCCCCGAGGAGCCCTATTTCTTGGACTCTGGCCTCACACCGGGAGCCCAGCTGTTGCTCTTGCCCCTTTCACTACAGGTGCCAGCCAGTTCCCTGTGTTTTGGGACTCTTGGGGGATACAGGGTGGGAACAAT
Organism: Cricetulus griseus; assembly: GCF_003668045.3. Taxonomy (NCBI): domain Eukaryota; kingdom Metazoa; phylum Chordata; class Mammalia; order Rodentia; family Cricetidae; genus Cricetulus; species Cricetulus griseus. The sequence goes on along the minus strand of NC_048595.1, from coordinate 19,867,484 downwards.
TGGAATCATGGCCTTGGGAGAGGAACAAGTTAGGACAGACCACAGGCAGGCATGCTCCTTTCCCCAGAGTCTCCTCCTCCTGACAGACACTGCCCCTCCCTCTCTCAAGCACTTTCCAGTAATGGCCGCCCACTGCCGGCAAGAAGCCAAGAGTGAAGAGATCTAGCCCTTTCCTGTAGCCTGGGCTCAGCCTAAAGGCTCCTCAGGGCTGAAGCCCCACTGCAGAATACTAGGAAGAAAGACCAAACAGAAGACTGGGGGGTGGGGTGGGATGGGAGGGGAAGGACGCCAGGGACATGACTGCAGCCCAGGTATCCTGGGAGCTGTCTTCAGTAGAAGAAAGCATATTGTCTCCTGGCCAAGAGACCCCAAACCCACGCCTGAGTGGCCTGCCAGGGCACATCTTGCCTCTCAGAGCACCAGCTATTCATCTGTAGGAGCACCAGCTGTTCACCTGCCACAGAGGACTCTTCCAGAAAATCATAGTCATCCCCATGAGCTCCTCACAAAGGTCTGCAGGGCCCAGCAGAGCCAGCTCAGGAAAATACTGATACTCAGCAAGTGACTGAGAGCTCTTTACCCCAGGTTCAGAATCCTTCCTTGCAGGCTTGCCCTCTGCAGCGTAGCTGCACTACCTGACTGTTAGGACTGAGTGAGGTGGCCTGTGCTTCCAGCACAGTGCTGGCTCGTGGGGCACCTTCAGAACAGCAAGCATCCTCCGTGGTACTGCCCCTAGCTTGCTCCACTCACACACCCTGTCCAGGCAGGAGCTGTGGCCAGCTCATCTGTGGGCACCAGCTCTGTGGATTGGCCTGACGAACACAGGAGGCTTTTTCCCAGCCTTGCTGCTAGGTGGAGGTGGAAGCTGTCTTCTGCTTTCTGTGTGCTGTCTCTTTAAATTCTGTCTTCTCCTAAGGCAACTGTTGTTGTTGACTCTAGCTGACTGGAGCTGGACTCTTTTTGTGTGTGTGGGTGGTACTTTTTAAAGGATTTATTTGTGTGTGTGTGTATGTGTGCTCACATGTGTGCCATACCCTGCCTGTGGGGATCAGAAAATAACCTATAAGAGTTGGTTCTCTCCATTGTGTGGCACCCAGGGATCAAACTTGGCTCATCAGGCTTGGCAGCAAGCACCTTTACCCACTGAGCCGTTTCACCAGTCCCTAGAGCTGCATTCTTGACCTTGGAAACTGCTTTCTGGCCCATTATAAGAATTCTACTCCCCTAAACTCAACTGACTCACCTTCCTAAATGACTAAATGCCCATTTAAAGAGAATTTTAAACTTTTAAACTCAGTTTTGGAGGGTACTGTTTTTTTGGGGTTTTTTTTGTTGTTGTTTTTAAAGATTTTTATTTATTTATTATGTATACAGTCTTCGGCCTGCATGCCAGCAGGGGGCACCAGATCTCATTCAAGGTGGTTGTGAGCCACCATGTGGTTGCTGGGAATTGAACTCAGGACCTCTGGAAGAACAGTTAGTGCTCTTAACCGTTGAGCCATCTCTCCAGCCCGAGGGTACTGTTTTTTGCTTTGTGTGTATGTGTTTACATTGTGTATGTGTGTATTTACATTGGGTGTGTGTATGTGTATATATGTGTTTACATTGTGATTGTGTGTGTGTGTGTGTGTGTGTGTGTGTGTGTGTGTGTGTGTGTAGGCCAGAGGTTAAGACAGTTGGGTGTCTTCTATAACTTTTTACCTTATATATTGAGAGAAGGTCTCTCACTTGAACCCAGAGCTGGTTGATTCAACTAGTCCAGCCAATCAGCTTGCTCTGGGTAGTCCCCATTTCCTCCTTACCCTTGCGGGATAGTGGGTGGTCTGCTACACCCACCCAGGATGTGTGTGGGTTCTGGGGATCCAAACACCAATCCTTTGCTGGGGCAGCAAACACAAAATTTACCCAGCAAGCTATCACCCCTGCCCCAGTGCTGGAGGTTTTAGTCTGAGATTGAATGACCTTCTTGCTTTGGGTCTGTGCTGAGGCAATGGGGGCAGGGCATGGTGAACCAAAATGCTTAAATGGTGAACCAAGGAGCAAGGAGAGAACCTTAGTTGTGGGGGCCCTTACTTCCTCCCCTTCAAGGACACCCTCCCAGTGACCTAAAAACCTCATTTGACCTCTTAAAGGATCCGTCACTGCCTACTGTTACTATCCTTTAAAACTTGGAGCCTGAGAGTCACTCAGATCCACAGTGTAGCAGGCCCTATAGTCTCCCCTTCAGGGCAGTGCAGATCTCTGAGTAAGGCGCTGTGGCTGTCTGTCTCCACTCTTTAGCTGGTTTCCTGACCCTGTGGGTGCCAGGAAAAAGGGTGGTGACTATGTCGAAGGTTGGGAGAAGGAGGCACAAGAGGGAAACCCTGTTTTGCCCTCGGCAAACAGGCTGGTCAGGGAGGACCTGGACGAGGAGTCGGATGCACGCTTAACCAGCCGCACAGCTGGGGCCTGTCTACTGGAAAAAGACAATGGCTCATTTGGGGAATTTCAGAGAGTTTGAATATTAGGGACTGGGGAAGAGAATAGGACAAGAGATGTACCCGCCAGCTGAACACTTGGGTGTTACTGGTAGACCCTGCATCCCAGACAGCTTTTCAGCACACGAGGTGACCTTTGAAACCTGGAACATGTACAAGGTGGCTTTGAGGTTCCTTCCCACCTGAAGATAGAGATGTTTTTCCCTAGTATGTTTTCAGTGTCTACTAGGCGCTTGGCATTGCAGGGGGACTGTGGTGGTACTAGCGTTGCCCCGGGCAGTACCTGTACATAGGAGAGACTGTGCTAGAGGGAGAAATGTCCTTCTTTCCTAAGGTTCTAGGGGATAATGAAGGCAAGGATCTGGCCAGGCAGGTTCTTGAGAATTGTGGGTATTTTCAAGTCAGCACATACTGTGGAATTTGCTAGCTCAGAGCTTGCTAGGTAGGGAAGAGGAGGGAGCATCGTTCTTGAGCATAGGACTCACTACCTCTTGACCCAGCTGGCTTCTGGGCCCCAGTACCCAGCATTGCATCTGGGTGTCCAGGTCTTCACCCAGCTTCCTACTACAAAAGCAAACCAAAGAGCTCATAGGAAACATGGGGCTCTGTAACCAAACCTGGGATCCCCAGAAGCCTGGGTCTGGAGCCTCGGTATGGTCCACAACAGAGAACGGATGTGATTGATGACCAGCGCCACATGGAGAAATGGTTGGTGGCTGTCGGGGTGGCTTGATAGGGAGGGAGGCTGGGAGAACTAAAGTTTCAGAACTTTGGAGTTGTTTGGGAGCTGGACATCAGATCCAGGTTCTCTCATGGTTCTGCTACTGACTCGCTCTGACTTTGGGCAAGTCCCTTTACCTTTTCAGCCTCCGTTGCCCTGTCTTTAGAGTGGGATGGGCTAAAGGCAGGGTGGCAAAGAGATTTCACTTCACTTGCCCAAACTGACTGATGGCTTTTGACCTCTTGGGATCTTGTCTGGAGCAGCTGCCTGGTGCCAGAAAAGCATGCCTCGGTTATGTACAGCTGTTGCCTGCCTGCGAGTCTGGGATTGGAGGTCTCTGCATGTGCTCTGCAGGTTTGCAGACCCAGGCCTATTGTCCCCACATTTCTCCTGGCACTGATGCTCTTTGATTCTCCTGTCTCTCTCACTTTCACACCAGTCATTGTCAGCCTGGGGCACGGAGCTCGCCGCCTTCCCCAAGACAGAATCATTAGATTGTTCTTCCCTGCGTGGGACGTAAGTCAGCCTCCTCAAACTTGTACCTGAAAAGGTGCCATGCTTGGTCATCATTTAATTTCTGTCTGCTAGAGGTATATGGAGCTGCTGCTTTCTAACAGTTTATGACAGTGACAGAGACAGTTGGTGAATGTTTTATGAAAACATCGGCCCAACGTGGCTCAAAAGGTAAAGGGCTTGCTGCCAAGCCTGAAGACCTGAGTTCAATCCCCAGGACCCATATGATAGAAGGAAAGAACCAACTGACAACAAGTTGTCCTCTGACATGCACCCACATGTCAAGGTGCATGCTCACACATATATGCATGCACACACACGCCAGATAAATGTAAATTTTAAAAATAATTTACTTTATGCCATAGCCCTGTGAAGCTGGTATTATCCCTTCCGTTTTACAGGCAAGGAAGCCGAGGCTCAGAGAGTTAACAGAGCGGCCTTCTGAGACCAAGCCTGTGCACCTCTCGCCAGATGCTCTCCTGGTCCCCAGTCCTGTCCCCAACCTTCTGTTCTTCTGGCTCCCCTGAAAAGCCCACGGCCTCCCGTTCTCTCGCCCTTCACAGGTTTCCATGTGATCCCCACCATCTCGAGCATCGTCCCGGAGAGCTGCTTGCTGATCGTGGTGGGGCTGCTGGTGGGGGGCCTGATCAAGGGTGTCGGCGAGACGCCCCCCTTCCTGCAGTCAGACGTCTTCTTCCTCTTCCTGCTGCCGCCCATCATCCTGGATGCGGGATACTTCCTGCCGCTGCGGCAGTTCACGGAGAACCTGGGCACCATCCTGATCTTTGCTGTGGTGGGCACACTGTGGAACGCTTTCTTCCTGGGTGGCCTCCTGTACGCCGTGTGCCTGGTGGGCGGTGAACAGATCAACAACATTGGGCTGCTGGACACCCTGCTCTTTGGCAGCATCATCTCGGCTGTGGACCCTGTGGCTGTGCTGGCTGTCTTTGAGGAAATCCATATCAACGAACTGCTACACATCCTTGTCTTCGGGGAGTCCCTGCTCAACGATGCTGTCACTGTGGTGAGGAGTCAGGGGCCACACCACACACACATGGGGCACAGACAGTGCCTTGTCCTTCCACTGATAATATAGACGGCCAGTGTCCTTCCGTGCTTGTGTGTCAGGCCCTGCTCTGAGCAATGGAATATGGATTCCCTCTCTTATTCCTCAGGACAACCTGAGGAGAGATGCACTGTCCCCATCTTATAGAACTAGGAACAGCCCACGGAAGTTAGACAACTTGCTAGAACGTGGCGGAGCTGAGACTGAGGCAGTGTGCTTGATCCAGTCTGTTGCCTTCCACGACCCGGGCTCTTGGCCTCAGAGGTCATTTGCTTTCTGGTCAGCTTGCATTTTGTTGCCATTTTGCCCTATCACTGAACTGTTTCACGCCTTCCTTTCTTCATAGCCCATTTACTCACCCAGGAGCCTTTTTAGTTCTTGTGTTGGCTGTTTAAGAATTTGGAACATGCAGGGTTCTGTGCTCCCCTAAATCTCTAGGACCTGATAAGTAAATTTAGTAGGTCTGGATTAGCTACTTGTTTCTATGTGACTTTAAGTAAAAGGTTTTTCCTCTTCTAGGCCTCTCCTTTAACAGTTTTCAAGTGGCAGTAGTGCTATCTGCTAAAGGCCAGGCGAGGACCTGTGCCTGGCAGAGCTGTGTATCTGCACATATCTCTCAGCCAGTTTCCTCAGGAAGCAGCAGTATGTGCATGGACATTCTGTCCCCTCAAAAACTGGACTCCTAAGAAAGGGTCTGCACACAAAGGAAAACACAAAAGACACAGAGGTCCATGTGCCCAGTCCTGCTGGCACCACACTCTGTCGTCTCCAGCCCTCTGGATGCAGCACCTCCAGTAGAAAGGCTATTGCTCAGCCAGGCAGTGGTGGCACATGCCTTTAGTCCCAGCACTCGGGAGGCAGAGGCAGGAGGATCTCTGTGAGTTCAAGA